>NC_053122.1:14911963-14946963 GCF_010015445.1 Perca fluviatilis
CCACCAAAACCTTCCCGCTTCTCCACCGCCAGGCTGTTGACCTTCCATCGACCAAACTCCCTGAAGACACAGCAACACACACACATGCACAGAGACATTTGCTCACTTGGCTTAGGCCTTTAGTGGTGTAAAAGGCCCCAGGCGGCTGTTTAACAAGCTGTGTAGAAAGAAAAGGCAGAGGTGAATGTGTGTTACATACAGTGAGCGACTGTATATAATAGTGTACAGGGTATTAACCACACAAATGCAAAAACATTATTAACACATGATGAAGCTGTTACGTATCCCCTGGGGTGCTCTCTGATGTATAAGAAAACCACTTCTAACTACTTGTTTTTTTGGTTTTGTTTTATACCAAAGGGAGTGCAAGATTACTGTGGGCTTTAAGTCAATCAGGTAGTGGTTAGTTATTTATTCCTTGTTAGATTTTGCCCACGCTTTTCCTCTGGGAATCACAAAGTTTATTAGGGCATTGATGTGTCAATTTGATTTGTATTATTTAACGCTATTAATGATGCAGTATGAGAGTGGATTGTTGATGTTTAGGCTTGATGTCTTTTTCGTCATCAGTGGGTTCAGTCAAGTTTAACTTTGTACTACTCCCACTTGGAGCAGAAGCTCGACATTTCCACCATTTATCCAGCACTTTTAACTTTCCATTTCAAATTGTCTGCTCACTTAACTAGTTTTGATGCACTCTTAATCGTAGCCAGGGCTGTAGCTACTATTGAGGAGATTGAGGTCATGTCCCTGTTATTTTGTCTGGAAATATGGGGGATTTCTTTAGGCTGATACCAGTAATTGTGGACCAGGATGCAGTATTCTACCAATTGTTTTTCATTAAGACCTTTATGTTCAGAAAGAAAACTGTAATTTCTTTATTACAGGTCCATAATATCCCAGGGGGTTTCCTGCAAAGACAATAGGGAAGATAGAAACAAAGTTCCAGGAGAAGCAGTTGTTGATTTTCAGAGGAATTTCCTTAAAGGAATGGTTTGATGTTTTGGGAAATATGCTCGTTTGCTTTCTTGCAGAGAGTCGCATTTGTAGTTTGATACCACACTCATCTGAGAGAGGTATCAATCTACTTATCTAACTCTCACCCAGACAAATGAGTGTATTTCTCAAAATGTCAATTTTTTTTAAAGAACTGCTCCAGTCTAGTGGTTCAGGTGTTAAAACATACTCAGGTTGGTTGGAAACATATTCTATGTAGTAGAGCCCTGCATTTCGGCCCAAGCCTGATGGGGCCCGACTTATTTACCGGGCTTTGGGCCAATTTTCACATCATACCTCCTTCTATGGTGAAATCACAAAACACTGCTAAATGCGTGCATTTCTGTTGTATAGATTTTCGGGCATTTGAAACAATAGCAGCGAATGGTTTCATACAGTTAACATATGTATAACATAATAATATATATAACATAAATGTTTATTAGTTCAAGGTTGGATTACTATAATGCTCTTTATGTCTGAATCAGACCACCATCTCACGACTTCAACTTGTACAGAATGCTGCTGCTCGGTTTTTAACAAATACGTCTAGACGCGCACACATCACTCCTGTTCTCTATACCCTACATTGGCTCCCTGTGCGTTTTAGAATCGATTTCAAGATTTTATTGTTTGTTTTTAAGGCCTTAAACGGCCTGGCCCCGGAGTATTTGTCCGATATCTTAACACTGCGTGAGCACAACTGGTCCTTGCAGTCCTCAAATCAGCTGGTTTTAGAAGTCCCAAGGTCAAAGTATAAACGGTGGGGTGATCGGGCTTTTGCAGTTGCTGCCCCGAGACTCTGGAACAAGTTACCCCCTGAAATTCGGACGACTACAGATGTAGCACTTTTTAGGTCTAGACTTAAAACTTATCTGTTTAGAAAGGCTTTTAATACATAGTAGTGGTGTGACAATTTCCCTCTCCTATTTTCTATGTAACCTTTTCTGATTTTATTGTTTCTATATGTCATTCTTTTTATTGTATGATATGTTATATGATGTGTGTTTTAGTCTTGGTTTCTGATGTGAAGCCCTTTGGATACCTGTTGGTTACTGTAAAGTGCTATATAAATAAATGTTGATTGATAAATGTGGATATGACAACTAACGTGGACGGATGACCACCGTAAAATAAGCTACATGTCAATCACATGTCACTATATGTGCAGTCTGCCTGTCATAGCTAGTTGATTGTTGGTAATTGGGACAGACAGCAAATATACTACTACTAATAATATATATAAATCATAATTTCTACATTTTCAAAATAGCTGAGCTACTTCCACATACACATAAGCTTAAATATTTCCACATACCCCCTGGTTGTGAATCTCTGATATCTGTCACTGTTGTCTGAACAAGCTTGCCACAGCTTTAAATAACTCCTGCATGGATAAAAAAGATCTTATTGGCATGCAGCACTGCAACTCCCACAGCAACAGAAAGACGTAAAACCAAAATAAAGTCCTGCATCATCAGCTGCCATCACTTGTTATCTTGTGCCCTTTGGACACAAGTCTCACTGAACTCCAGCTATTCACAAACCGTCTGGGAGACACAGCTTCTCTCTCTCTCTCTCTCTCTCTCTCTCTCTCTCTCTCTCTCTCTCTCTCTCTCTCTCTCTCTGTCTCTCTCTCTCTCTCTGTTCTCCCTTCCCTCCATAGCATCAGTTAATGTCTACCTCTCCCACGTGCTGCCCGCTGCTCTGTGTACCTCTCTCCTTCTGGGAAGCAATCAAATCACTGCCATGAGAAAAATGATCGGCAGCAAAATAATTGGGGAACCAGGACAGTGTGGAGTGTGTCATTACAGCCAATCATCATAATGAGGGGACAGGCTGAGTGCCCGTCCCTGGGTGGACAGATAGGCATTGTGGTTCCAGCCCAGGGTTTAGCCTACAGCTATTCCATCAGCATGCACATATGGCAAAAGAGGGGTGTCTTCTGTAGGAATGTATTCAGCTATCTAAAGATAAATGTTTACTGTATGTACTGTAAGCAATCAATAGCGATGAAAACAAGTCAAAGGAGAGAAAACACTACAAAAGGAGCAGTGAGGAGCAAATCGACAGCTTAATTACATACTGCTGCATGACTGAGAGCCACGTGATGCTCATGGTGATGTTTCAGTTATTACAGAGGTCACAGGGGCAGAATAAGCAGTTCAGCCTCCAGTCTATTTAAGAGCACAAAGAAAAATACTAAGAGTCTGCAACTCTGTGGGGACTGTAAAATATATAGCTATGTGTATAGTTATGATATATTTCTAAGAATAAATCCTTCTGTGTTTCCACAATTGATTTTTTTTCCTGATATCTAAAAGGCCAAAACAGGCAAATGACCAAAGTTAGGTCTCATTTTGGAGTCTTCCCTAAAATCCTTAATCCCTAATCCTTATAGCAGCCTTTGGGTTAGAAATGCGAGCAGGCTTCTGACAGGTTGCAAGATCGACTGCTTCAGGGTAAAAGACCCTCGAGCGGTGAGATGTCTGCCAGCCGATACAAATAGTGGCCTGCCTTCGACAGTCCAAGCCATCTGCTCCTTTTGTCATTTTCAATTAATTTCACTAAATATGTGACCGGTTTGGAAAAGAAGAAGCCTCAAGTCAGGGGTCTACTGGGACATTTGTGCAGCAGATCTATTGAAAAAAAAAATGCAGCTATCATTATGAGATAAACACCACAGCCTAAATGATTCCTGAGAGGAGATAACGGACCAGTTGATTCATGCACGTACAGATGCAGAGCATAAAGTAACTCTTGAGGCATTAATAAGTCACCTTAATGCTAACTATATAAAAAAAATCTCTCAATATCTACACCCAGGTAAAGCAACGACATATCAACACACAGACCTTCGACAAAATAAACATTAACATATGCAATTACTAATATATCTAATTCAGACCCATCTTATTGCATGTGTGTTCCCTAAACACTGACTGGAATGCATCGATCAACTTAATGGACACCTAACAGCTGTGACAAAGCAAAAATACAGTATACTGCATCTTAAGAATGCTTGTGAAGAATATTTAGACAAAAGGCACCAGTGCAGGAAGTCACTGAAAGAATGTACAGTAACTGTTCACACACTGGCAGGGGATTAACTCCTGCTGTATAATCAAATGTAAAAACACTGAAGCAAAAACCCAAGAACGGAATAAATCAACGTTTTCATTTCAACGTTTTCACTCAGAATACTTAAAGGTATTTGCAAACAGGGCACACTTTGCATTGCTACAGTAGTTCTTCAGATTTGCTCATCAGCTTGCAACTAATTTGGTGCAGGTGTGATACCTGTGAGGGCTATCCTGAGAGTGTGCAGGTTTTCATTCCAATCACTAGAGCAGCTGCTTTCACTGATTGCTTCCATTTTGGCTCAAAGTGCTCATTAGTGAAATTATCCAGTGGCATGTTGGGTGAAAACTTGCGAACACTTTCACACAGCCCAAACCTGAAACTCCTGAAAGAAGCATGTGGATACGTACACACAATAAACACAAAGCTCTCTGTCTGTCTCACCTGTAGATCTTGTATCTTGTGCTGAAGCCTTGCTGGTACCTCTCCGCAGCTTCCGTGAACTCCAGGGACTGGTGGAAGGGCCCTTTATCCGACAGCAGCCAGCTCAGGGAGGCCGGGGCGCCGTCGCCTTGTCCGGCCGCGGCTGCGGCTCCACCGACCCCGGAGGTCCAGAAGCAGCAGCAGCAGAGCCAGAGGCTGAGAGCCGCCCCCTCCCATAGCAGAGACAGCCGCTTATGACTGATTCTCTGACAGCTCATGCTTCACCCAGCGACACCTCATTCTCTCCGGACTAGGAACAGGACAGACCAGAAAGACAGTATACAGTTTAACATACGAGATAATAAAAAAAAGTAGTGCATGGCGCAGATTTGGAGGGTAGGCTATAATGTGGACATTTCCTTTTAAACCCAGCATTTGAGAGTTAAATAGACTTAGTACACGATCAAATGTTTTATAAAAAAAAAAAAAAAAGACACGTAGGCCTACCTGATTTTGCAATAGGGATTAAACGATGCGCTCTCAAGAATAAGTGAACTATATCTATCTTGCGAGTGCTGCGAATAAAACCTCTCCAGTTCATTGATCCGGCCAAATTCATTTATTCGTGATGAGTCCTTTTTTTCAAGCGCTACTCCAACTTGATCCCTGCTCTCACTCAACTTTATTTCGGGAGACGATCTTCCCGCATCCGTGCACCGAACCGCTCCTCTGTGAGAAGTTGCAGCAGCGGAGACACGAACACAGAGGAGTTCATTCTGGGGATGTCCGTGCGGGCAGAGATATTTCCAGAGGTTGAACGCAAAATGTAGATTTTTCCATCATGAGCGGAATCCCTTTAATGCACCGTATGATCCTTCAAATCGCTGTTATTTTTCTACATTCTTGATAAATGTTGCGTGTGAGCTGTTATTCCCCCCTCCGCAGAGCGAGCTGGTGGATGAATGAGCGCCTGCTTCAACACAGAGAGCTTTTTCTTCCCCAGTTTTTTTTTTTTTTTTTTTTTTTACAAGTGAGATAGCAAGAATCCGAGCAAGTGAATCATGATCAGGGTGAAATATACAGTCTAAGTGGATTCAAGTTTTCAGGACAACAGGGCGATGATGATGATGATGATCAGGGCTGCTTCCATCATTCACTCTTACCTTCACATAATTAATCCTCATTATATGGCATCAGAGCGTGTTCTTCTCTGTGTGAACGTGGCACCAAAGCGCTAAAAAGGAGCTCGAACGGCAAATTATCTGCCAGTGTTGTTCCCCTTTATTGTCCTGTGCCACAGTTCAGAGCCTGTACCTTGCATGACTAACTGGTCCACCTCTCTTAGAGTGACATGCACATACCAGTGAGCATAATTACAGGCCATTATCAGGAAACAGGTTTCTTGGATAATGTAATTCAAATTGAGAAGTGCATATTCATTTTGCCACCTCCCAGCATCACAATTTGCATAAATAAAAACCTTTCTCTGTGTAAAAGGATGCTTAATTTCACAATAAGGCCAAACTAAACGTTGACATGTAACATGTAAATAATAAACTTTGAACACTCCTAAACATTTTAGTGTGAATTCAAATGGTATGTCTCACACAGTTATGGGCGAGACAGGTGTAGGAACAGATGCTGATGTGGATTATTTTTTCACCACCTGCCTTCCTCGCAGCATCAACAAAACCATTTGACGTGCAGTTGACAAATCTTTCAGACATGTGAAAGCTGAACGACATTAGAGGAAAGTTAGCTGCCAAGCCTTCAAATTATGGTGGAGGAGGTAGCTCTGTGTGTGTGTGTGTGTGTGTGTTTGGGGATGGGGGTCGACAGGTACAGCAGATGAATCTCTAATTAGACTCTTGTGTCTGCTCCTCGGGGACTACAACAATGAAAAAAAGCCAAATTCCAAAGCTAGAATTTGTTTGATGTTGTGGCAATTATACTTTATGTTTGCCAGGAGAGTCCTTTGTCCTGCTCGCTCAAGTCATCTTGTCATTATGCTTGTCGTTCACGCTAAAAAACGCATAGACAAAGGCCTCCCTGTGTTAAATGGGTTGCAAGGAGAGTGTCTGTTGATGTGGTTGACTCAATTGCCTGCTTCCATTGATTCCCTTTTTGCTTTAATGTTATTTGGCAAGTGCCCCTCAGGATCCCAGTGGACATCTTTTTTCTTCTTTTCCAAGCTCAAATTAGGACAGTCAGTTCAATAACTGGAGATCACATCTTTAAAGCCTAAATAGCTGTAGTAACTGTCGGTGCTGCTGACCGTCTCAATCAACTCAAACACAGCTGCCTCCCCAGGTAGCTGATCTTGGCATTCAGGACATCTGTAATGATAGAGAAGCCTGCGTTTGCTTGTGCAACAAAAAGAACACATTCAATATTCCAACTTGTAATTTGTGTGGAGAAAGGACAGAAGAAATGAAGGAGGCTAAATGAGCTTTTCCCTCCGGGCTGCAAACTGTTATAGTCTCTTGAAATCTGGGTCTTTGTTGTCTGTGTGTGCTGTAATTGAAAAGTTCCAGCCCCCCGTTTCTCTTTTCCTTCCTATGCTTTCCTCTCGCTCTCTCTATCTTTCCCAGTCTGACATTGCTTACTTCCTTTCCACCACACAAACCAGCAGTCTCTCCTTTTCTTTCAGCGTCTCTGCTTCTTCTGTCTATTTGAATTCTCTGTCATCTCTCGTTTGACTCATTCCCTCCCCCTCCCCTCGTCCCTCCTCGGCCGCCTGCTGAGCTTTAGGACGAATGTAGCCGGTTTTGATCATTTGTGCCCCAACCATCCCGCTGAATCTACCTCTTCCAGCAGATGAGAAAAAAGGGCAGAAAAACTCAGAATTGTCCAGAAAGATGATGTGAAATGGCTTGACGTGACGTGTGGTGTCAATATGCCTGAACACAAGCGCCTCAAGCCCGGTTCCATGCAATGTGCCAAAGTAATCACAAGTAAAAAATGACATTGTGATTTCCTCCCACACTAGGAAGTCAGGCAAAGACGTTCAACAGCACCTTATGACATGAAGGCTTTGGCATAAAACAGGACTGTGTGTCTGTTACTGTGTGCATGTGAATCTTGGCGTCATCTGTGTTGAAATGAGTATTTTTTCTCAAGCGCTCTGGCATCTCAGAGGTCTGCTCACTTCTTTCTGTTTCAACTGATAACACGCTGTGGCTTTCCCTGACTGCTATGGAATGCCGTTTTATTCAATATTAAATAAATAAATGAATAAATACATAAATAAATTAATAAACACATAAATGCATGAATAAATGAATAAATATGACTTTGAAATACATCATGAAATAAGTAAATGAGGCAATAAATATATAAATAATTAAATAAATGTAAATATTCATGTATAAATGAATTAATTAGTTTTTAGGTTTAAGGTTTTACTTTTACTTATTTCATGATACTTTTATTTCATACATCCACGTTTATTTATTTCAAGAGACTTTTATTTCATAAATCCACATTTATTTATTTCCGTGGACTTTTATTTCCTAATGCCACATTTATTGATTTCCCTCTCTATTTATTTCCAGTTCTTATATACAAATCAGGGGGCGTGGCTATCTCTCACATTCAGAGTGTGGACATAATGGAAGACATCGGTGGGCTCCGAGATAGCATGCTATCATTAGCAGATCAAATAGATCAACATGGTTCATCAGCAGATACTATTTTGGCACATATTGAAGAATCTTTGGAAATACTAGGGCAGATAAGTGCTCTTCAAGAAATATACATAGACAACAAAGTTTTAAATTGTTTAAGACTGATTGAGCACCGTGTTCCTGTGTAAGATGTCCAAGTCCAAGAAGTCAACGTTAGCGCTGGTACTACAAGCACAGGTGCTGGACACCTGTCTCTGGATATTCCAGGCGACGTGCTGGCTAACTTTGTGTTGTCCGGTCTATCAACCCGAGAAATCGCGGATCTGTTTGATGTGTCATCCAGCACGATTCAGAGGAGATTGGTCGAAGAAGGCCTTAGGAGAGTTAACTTACTTATTGAGCTAAAGAGTAGGCCATGGTGGGCAAAAACATTTATGAAATTATTATGTATGTATGTAATATTATGAAAACATTTATAAGGTGAATGGGACTTCTTTGGGACTATTTATGTGGACGTTTCTGTATTTGTTTATTTGATATAACATCGTGTTTACAGGTATGTCAACTGCAGCGGCATAACAGCCCGACTCATAAAATATACGGCTACTACCACAGCCCGTAAGAGGGGGTAAAATGCGGCCTGTATTATAAATGTTTTTGCCCACCATGGCCTACTCTTTAGCTCAATAAGTAAGTTAACTCTCCTAAGGCCTTCTTCGACCAATCTCCTCTGAATCGTGCTGGATGACACATCAAACAGATCCGCGATTTCTCGGGTTGATAGACCGGACAACACAAAGTTAGCCAGCACGTCGCCTGGAATATCCAGAGACAGGTGTCCAGCACCTGTGCTTGTAGTACCAGCGCTAACGTTGACTTCTTGGACTTGGACATCTTACACAGGAACACGGTGCTCAATCAGTCTTAAACAATTTAAAACTTTGTTGTCTATGTATATTTCTTGAAGAGCACTTATCTGCCCTAGTATTTCCAAAGATTCTTCAATATGTGCCAAAATAGTATCTGCTGATGAACCATGTTGATCTATTTGATCTGCTAATGATAGCATGCTATCTCGGAGCCCACCGATGTCTTCCATTATATCCGCACTCTCACTTCGCCAGCCTTTTTTTGCCCACGGCTCTGTTCTGAATGTGAGAGATAGCCACGCCCCCTGATTTGCATATAAGAACTGGAAATAAATAGAGAGGGAAATCAATAAATGTGGATTTATGAAATAAAAGTCTCTTGAAATAAATAAACATGGACTTATGAAATAAAAGTACCATGATAAAAGTAAAATCTTTTAATATATTTATTTAACTAATTGATTCATTTATATATGAATATTTAATTATTTATGTATTTATTGCCTCATTTATTTATTTCATGATGTATTTCAAAGGCATATTTATTTATTCATGCATTTATGTATTTATTCATTTATTTAATATTGAATAAAACGGCATTCCATAGACTACAAATGTGTTTTTATGGAGTAATTAATTGTCCTGCACCTTTAATTGTGAAAGAATGAATTGTAGTTGATGAGCATTAAAGCAGATCATGGCCACACTGTTTGCTGTGTGCCCATTGTTCTTTGAAAGTCTCAGTCACAGAATGGAAAGGCAATGTAACTTGGCAGGTGGTGAATGTGAAAGTACGAACAAAATGGAACGGATAATGACGAGGTCTCGCCTTTGCTAATTCCATTTAACCCTGGAGTGAAGACAGCGATTGGAGGGAAACCTCTCTGGTGTGGGTAATTGGACAAGCATGCAGAAAAGATGTTTGGAAACGAAACAGCAAATGCCTCCCACGTTTTCATTTGAGCGTGAGAGGGACCGAGACACATTAACAATCATTTCAGCACATTAAACATGAAGTCAACGCTGAGATTTATTAAAATAAATGAATTCAGGTTTGATTAGTTTTCCCCATTACACTATTTTGTTTATTGAGTAAAAAACAATTGTCAGCTCTGCTATTGCTTGTAATGTATGTAAGTTGCGGGAAAAAACAACAAATGAAAAGGGCCAATTGATGTGAAAGAAAAATAGTGTTATTTTCCCAACGCGTCCGGGACCCACCTGGTTGAGCGGACCACAGCTCTTTTGGTTATTCAGGTCAGGGAACACACATGTCCGAGGCTTTGTCAAAGCTTTGGCTTCTGTGGCCCAGCTGCTATTTTTGCTTCTTCCCTGTACATGCCCTTTCATTCTTGAGTCACACTGGAACTTTGGAGGGCTGACCTAGAATACTGATGGCCTGTCACACAACAGGAGAGGAACCTCTGTGCACAGAAAAGGTAATTAAACACCACTCTGGAAATAAAACTGCTTTTCTATCTAATAAATATCCTCATGCGGTGCTATTAAATGCACTTAAATATGATTGGTGCATTTAAATGACATTGCACATATGTGCAAAAAATGCACTTCATGGACTCACTGGGTACTAATTGAGTGCTAGGGTTCAATCTATTGCACATAAGGACTCTAATAAAGTGGTGTCACTTCTCATAAACCCTAAATATGATTGTTTTAGCTTATTTCTCCAGTAAAGTGGTAAAAAACACACAAAGCCAATATCATTTGATCAAGGTAAATCAGTTAACTTTTAGAGGCAATGTTTATTTCCACACTATTAGTTGTGCTTGTGGTTGACGTTGGTCGGGGATGGCATGTGGCTATGAGTTGCTCTAGCCTGACAAGCCAGACCCACATCAAGATGTTGGGTCTGGGAACTCACCATTGGCAGGGCTCAATCCGAGGGGCGGGATAAACGGTTGTCTTTCACGATGTGATTGGCCTGACCAGAATTTGGTTTTTCCAGCTCGCAAGCCAACGGAGAGTTGCTAGACTGACCCTGGCTGAAAATTACATTTGCTACCGCTAGGGTGCGTCTAGATTTCTAGGCTAGAGTTGCTCATCAGGAACAAGAAATCAACTTGCCAGTCTCCCACTGACTCTGCTAGCCTAGGCTAGCTAGCCGGCTGTCCGGTCAAGTTTTCAAATGTAAACATCAGTGTAGACACAGAGGAAAAGGTGGAGAAGATGAGCTCAAGCTAGCAAGACCATTTCTGCAGCCATCTCATGAATTTGAGTCACTCATCAGGACAGGGAAGTCCACTCACCAGTGACACTGCTAGCCTGGCCGGTCAACTTTTTCAGGTGTGGGCATCAGAGTGGATACGTAGGAGTGGGTGAGGATGGCTGTCAGCTGCAACCTGTTGCTGAGATCCTGACTGCGTGGACAGGCAGGACCATCTCTGCGTCCATTTCCATCTCTGCATAAGACGGGGTGCCAGGGGAGGCGTAGAGGACTGGAATTCTGGGCATCCTGCTGGACAGTGTGCAGTCCTTGGACAGGGAGTCAGGCTGACCTCTGTGCCTGCGCCGGTTTCCAGCAGGATGTCAGAATCTTTTTGTATTTTGGTTTACCTTTTTGTTTGGAGGAGTATAAATAATGTATGCAGAGGTAACCTTTTCAAATGTGAGAGCTTTAAATTACTGACAAACTTTTAAGTTAAAATTCACTTAAGGGCAAGTTACAGTTAGAGTTACTGTGCACTGAAAGAAAGAATTGAATGCTAAAAGAGCATTAGGTTTGGCAGGAAAACAAATACCTTGCCATTATGAAAATTATCTCTCACTGGGACGTCCATGTCACCAGAGTTCAACTTTGAGTCACTTTTTTTTTTGTTTCTTATTCTCTTTTAATGTGATCATTATTCGGAAATTGGCCGTGGTATTTTACCGCATTTAAAAAGTGATGAAAAGTTCTTGAAAAGCCATTTACTTTTTCCTTTCCTCTTTCGTTATATAACTGAACTTTGGAAAGAATGAATGTAAAGTAATTTGCAAGTTTTCTATTAAAACACCCCCAGAAAAAGCCTGTTGTCTTGCACCAGTTAATAAGAGCCTATTTTATCGTGAAAGTTTTGAAAATGTCACATTTTGTTAAATGTGCACACAAAAGAGCCAGATCCTTATCAGCCACATTATCATATTTTATTATATTCCTGTAATGCTTGGAAATGGCATTCGTTCAAACGAATAAATCAAGGCTCTTTTCTCATTAGAAGTCAAGCTGTCACCATGACCTTAGACTCATGTTAAGGTTGATTGTTTTATTGTTTCCTTTGTAAAAGAAATTCAGCACTTGTGAATTTCAGTCCTGAGTTACAAAGCAAAAAATCAATTTCTTCTTGGGCAGAGATCATTCTTTTTTGACATCGAGGCACTGACAGGAATCAGCAATTCATTGATGATGTTACAGTAATCAGTTAAAAGAAATTCTGCTCTTTTCACTTTCAGTCAAAACAAAAGAGTAGAAAAATAGTGCATAATAATAAGCATAATTGTCGATAAAATAACCATCTATCATCGTCAGGTACAAAGGTCTGTTCTTAGCCGTGTCACTTCTCATACACATACACGCTGACCTTAAATTACTGTTTTTGCATGTTTTAGCTGACAAATGCAGATTTTACTTTGACATTTTTTTCACTGCGTTCCAGTCAGCCACTTGTTTCCATTCATTTTCACAAAGCATGAAAATCTAATTTTACATCTCCTTGAACTTCTTATTGACCCTTCATTTGTCTTTCTTGCATAGACATTATTTGGGTCAGGGATGGTTGAGTTTATTATATGCTAAATATCTTCATTTTATTGTGTGTGTTTTGTGAAGTCCATATTTAATCACCTTTTTTAGCCCTGTTTTAGTCTTCATCACCTAGTGAGGGAAATTCTTTGTCTACTGAATGCTCTGTTATGTTAATCAACTTTGTCTTTCTGCCATTTGGTGCTGAGCAGGCAGTGTACAGTGGGAATTTCGAGCTTTATTGCTTGCTTTCTGAAAACATGGTGTGTGTTGCAGTCAAACAAAGCAGATTAGAGCGCTGGGAGTCAACCCTTAACAAGAGGGCTAAAGTGTGGGCTGAAAAACATTGGGCTGAAATATA
Source organism: Perca fluviatilis (assembly GCF_010015445.1). NCBI lineage: Eukaryota > Metazoa > Chordata > Actinopteri > Perciformes > Percidae > Perca > Perca fluviatilis. The sequence goes on from NC_053122.1 coordinate 14,925,059, forward strand.
TTATTATTAATAATCATGAATGTCTGCACAAAATATCCTGACAATCCATCCAATAGTTGCTGAGACATTTCAACATTGTCTTCCCTATAGAGCCATGCTGTGAATACATAGACTCAATGCACATACAACGGTCCTTTAACTGTTTAGCAACTTTGACAATACCAACAAAGCATCACAGCATTAAAATCACACTAAGAGGACGTTATGAAACCATGACAGAATCAAAAATGTTTATCTGTCTCTTCTGACCAGAGGATACACAATAAGTCTGACCTTGCTGCTAGAATACATTATTGTATATTCTTTTGGTGTGGGTGTCTCCTGCAGAATCATTTTTGGAAACTGAATTTTCCATCTCGAGCAAATTACAAACACAACGTAAAATAACAAGAGCTGAAGGTCACACGTTGTTTCAGTAAACTGCCACCTGTACAGTTTGAAAAAGTTTGGAGGTGCTCAGGAGAGTCAGCAAACTGGTCTATTTGGAAACGGTGCAACAGGTTTTAGAATGTGTACACAGCTTTGCCCGCTGAGGATGGATATATTAGCAATTGTTTGGATTAGATGTGATGTGATGTATTCAAATGACACCGCCCTGGCAAAATGCTCATGATGTTTTCTTTTCACGTGTTAATGCGCCACTGACCGAGGAATCATTACATATTCACTAAAGCTCTGCAAAGCTTCTCCTGTGCTAAGGCTCACAAAAATACATTATGAACAATTATGATGCACGAGGAGCATTGCGAGGCTGTCAGATAGAGCACTCTTAGCATTCATTTTAGCCTATATAATAATCAAATGATGACTTTGTTCTTCCGTATAGTACGGAATAGTCCATCAAATAATCCTCAGTGGCTCTCTTTGTGTCTCTGGGCGGCCGGCTGTCTGACTGAAACCCCCCGCGGGCTCAACACTGATTCTGAGGTCAATTGAAGCGATCAATAGAGCGGCCCAGCATGGGAAGTGCAAGTTAATCAGTGTTTCACAGTTGCAGCTGAGAAAAGTAATGATTTGAAATGATTCAAAGTAATAAAAAAAAGACTGTTATATTGACCAGGGGCTAGCTAAACAGTTACAGGACTCTGCCAGTGTTTGTGCATGTTTTAGCTTATATACAAATGAAAGAGATGTAGTAGGAGTGTATTTGTTCTTTTTAACCTGCTAACAGCCACCTGATTCCACTCTTTTCACTTTGGTATAACAACTCGCAGAGATGTGTAACTTGTTTGAGATCGAAAAGTGAGCATCAGACTGTGTGCTCTTGTTTTTGTCAAAGTTAAGTCAATGTTGCAATGCAGTGCAGAGCTTTTAAATCAAGCCACACTTACAACTGCATTCTCTCATGATGATAATGTAACAGACAAAAAGTACACATGATGTTCACTGTCATGGCTTATTGATCTCAAGCAAGTTGGACTTCAGGAAGAAAACAAGTGTAGTAACTTACATTTTAAAATGACAGGCATGCAGTGTAGACTTTATTCCATAAGCTGACATTTTTGAAACAGAGTGCCATCTTCACAGCTCAGAGTGGAAATCATGACAACATTGTATTTATAGCTTTTGGGCAACCGAATGTACTGTAAGAAGTCATCTGTATGAACTAGATAATCAATTGAATAAAAAACAATTCATACAAAATATAAAATAATGTAATATGCCCTTTTCTAAAAGTATGCAGTCATACACTAACAGTATATCGGTAAACTTAAAGCAGCTATTAGATTTTTCCCCCTATAATATCATATATCACATGACTACAGTAAAAATACGATTAAAAAAATAAGATGAAATGTGATACATGGAATGCATAACATAAAATGGAAAAAGTTAAAAATATTAAAATCACTACCCATATTTGCAGCATGCATGCACATATACATCAATAAACACTGCAGCAGCATCAATAGGTCTCCATTGTCGCCTACTCTGTTCAAGCTATGTAAATGTCCGTGTTCAGGGATTCAAAGTAATGGAATATCTTTAAATGCATTTCCATAGTAGCATATAGCAGTTTTAGGTACAGAGAGTGAGAGAGCTGTATACATTGAGATATGCACTCAGCATGCATTTGAATTGATTTATATCGTTATTTTGGTATTATTAATAATAATAATACATTTTATTTGGTTGCCTTGCAGTAGATCAAACACATGCTCAGACAGATAAAACAGTGAGACCAGCAGGGGAGGAGCGCAGAGAGCGGGAGGGAGTGTAATCCTGGAGGAGGTCAGGTATGAGGAAAGTGTTTGTCACTAAATACTGCTCGTTTTTACACTAAACTAAGTTGCTGATGTTAGCATTGTCACTGTGAGCATGTTAGCATGCTGACCTTAGCAAATACAGCCTCACAGAGCCGCTGGCATGGCTGTAGACTCTTAGTCTTGTTTGTATTTCATTTTAATAAAGCTTTTGTTTTGCCTCCACAACATCCTTGACTCCAACCAAAAGTGTTACATTTTATATTTGGCAATGAGTTATGCCACAATGAACTGTGTTATTGACGTGAGGAACTGTTTGATTTTGTTGAGTTTTGTACTCATAGAAAGACATGACATTCACTCTGACCCTTGCTGTCAGGATAATCTGCCCTGTCAGCTTTCATGAAGAACCAAAGGACGCAAAAAAAGAGGCCTTTGACTAAAACTAAGCCTCTTACTTGAATTTTAAGTCTTTGCTCTTTTTATGTGCTCTCCCATTCCCTGTCACTGTGTATTACTGTCTGTCTACATATCTATTAATCTCTGCCCCGCAGCCTCTCGCACTCAAACCTTTCTGAAACTTTTGAAGAGGAAGCATATTTGTCCTGCTTACTTTTCAGAGGTTAGTTAAAAATCTGTAAGCATCTGTGCACAGATGCAGTGTTTTATTTTACTCAGTGCTCCTTTTGTCTGCAGCACATCTCTCATTATATGAAAATCACTCCCTCCCTGTCACTGTTACCTGGTCTGGGTCATCATCCACCTCTTCAACTGACAAGTCTTGCACCACACATAGCATACATGACACCCGTGCTTTCATGTACTAAGTTCTTAGTGAGTTGGAGACAGGGGGAGTGAGATTATGCTGTCCAGTGGATGAAGTGTGTCCAATCCCTCGCCTGGAAAAGAGATCAAGACAGAGAGAGAGAGAGAGAGAGAGAGAGAAAGAGAGAGAGAGAGGCAGTATTTGTGTTTGTGGACTCTTTTTTTTTTTTACTTGTATGTGTCATTTTTGAGCTTTGGACTTTTGGGGGAAGTGATGTCATAGTGGCCAGTCTTCGTTTTACCCGGTCCAGTTAGTAGTTGAGGATTAGGACTTTGGATTAGGAAATCATTTATAAATGAGGTTTTGCTCTGAGTAAGAGTTTAATGCAGGAATGAACTCAGAGAAGTCACGTTTAACACCTGCGCATCGAGATAGTTTACATACATGAGCCGATGTTCTCATGTCATACTTGCTTTTTTTTTGGTGTGTTGTCAATTGTATTTCTTATGACTTATCCCTACAATATTCAATGTGAAATGTCTAAAGCATCATTACCATTGTAATGGCTATGTTTATTTAAAGCAATAGGGAAATAGACACCATTGAAGACAGAGGTAATATTTACGTATCCAGTCAAATGTTATAAAACATCTATACAATGCTTTGGCACATATCTTCATGATTCCCAGAGGAAGAATCTTAAAGGGGATAATAACCAAATAAGCTGCAAAATTACAGACATTGACAATACTACATTCCCATCATCCTTAGCTGTACTTTGTTTTTCATGTTAATTACATACTAAAAAATCACAAGATGGTGACCATAGTAAACAATATACCTGCTTAACAACAGCTTGTTGGCATCGTCATTGTGAGCGTGCATGTTAGCATGCTGATGTTTAGCATTTAGCTCAAAGCACTACTTTGCAAGTACAGCATGACAGAGCTCAAAATAAAAAAGGAATAAAGGAAAATAGGAATTTAGTATTCCCCAAAATAATTACATTAAAATAATGAATAAAATATTGTGATTTTCTTTGATCACTTTTACAGGGTTGGATTGGTGGCTAGTCATACATTTCTTAGGTGGGTGAAGTGCTGCTGGGGGGAAATTTTGACTCCTTATTTCAGTATTTCTAAAACCTATGCACTTGTTAGAGAAAGATTGTGTTATGGGTTTAAGTTGCCTAAATTTAACAACACATAATGTGTACCCCAGGTTTTGCACAGTATAAGAAAATCAACACAGGGCAGCAATTCAACTCATGACAAAATGCATCCGGCAAATAATATGTCTAAAAATATTTTGTAGGGTAGAGTTGTTGATGTTAAGACCCCTATCTGGCCCACGGGCCTCTGAGCTGCACACTCTGTTTTGGTTAATGAATCATGATAGTCCAACAGAGTCTGGATCCACATCAGCTGGACTGTGTCCGCTCCGCAGCCTCTGCATTTTAATAGACAGGTTCACTGTAGGACAGTGTTTGACATACTTAAGCAAAAAATACAAAGACTAAAGAGACTGAGAGAGAATTATGATGTACACTGATGAGTATGTTTAAAGCATCCAGTGACACATTCATTCAGGTTATTAGTCACTTCTTTCTTTTTTTTTTTATCAAAAAGGAAAACATCTTCTGCCGCCGTGTTGTTAATGGCTGACCTGAGATCACTGTTTCCCAAGGGCATACACTAACACATCTTTATACTTCTAAAAGAGTGCAGTCACATGGCATTTGATTTTAAGGTATCTTTGACTGCTAGTTGTCAGTTATTACTGCTGATGTCTGCTTAACAGTGACCAGCATACAGATCAGAGTTGGTCTGGCGGTAATGGCGCTGCAGGTGTGAGACTGCTGACGTGACACTTGTGGAAATGAAATGAGAAACCATCATCACCTATCGTCAGGGATTACATAGAATGACACATTCAAGGCTGTGAACACCCACACAGATGTTTTCAGTTATTCAGTCTGATTAGACCTCTTCCCAGGACTGTGTGAGTGTGTTTAGACTGATTGATTGACATCTTCCTGAGTCTCCTGTTAGCTCTGTTGCACCTGTGCGTGACAAATGACACCTTTATCATTCTTACTGGTAGATAAAGATTTGTGACCTAATACATCTCCATCAAAGCTCTCGCCCACCTTCTACCTGAAAGCTTTATTAGATTTCTCCTCTTAAATCGAACACTGGAACTTCCACTGAATTAATCACTTCAGATTTTGGAGAGATAAAACACAGATTATTTACATGAAAGAATACTTATAAATCAATACTGTAGCATGTGATGGCCTGTTTACAGGAACTCTCTAATCAAAAGGATTCAAATTTGTACAGCTTTAATCATTAAGATGATCATACTTCATATTAACGAGTAGAACTCAAGTGGGGATATAAATAGAAAGGGATCAAAGTGTTGTTTTTTTGTTCTTTGTTTTAAAGTGGGATGCTTTCATGAGCCCCTTGGGTTTTTAATATTACCTGCACAAGTTTCATTCTATTTACCCCCTGTATGTTTTTTGTTACTGTATTTTGATCGTGTTTTTCTTCTATCTTTGTCTCTGTTGCAATAAGATGAACTAAACTTGTTAACCTTGGCAGAACACTCTTCAGCAGCACTGAAGTGACAGAACATCCCACACAGCTGAAACCTGACAAAGTTCAGCAGCACTTTAAGGTAAATTTCCACCTCACTTTCAACCTTATGTTTAAGATGGCGCTCTTGTAAGAATAAGTGGATTTCAAGGACCTTCTGTGGCATTGAGTGCATAAAACCGCAGACATTTTTCAGAGTGAGTATCTCATTTCATGGCGAGTTTGTGGCGTGTGTGTGTGTGTGTCTGTATTTTCTTCGCTTCTTGGCTCTTGGAGGCTGGAGGAGAGGTGGCAGGGACTCGGAGTGCAGGTCAGGAGGTGCGGACACCATCATCGATCCCTCTCAACTGGATCCCCGGGAGCTCTGGAGTCTGAGAGCACATCTGTGGGGAGTGTGCATGTGTGTTTGTGTGGGTGCACCTACAATATGCATGCCTTTCTGTGTGTGAGTATCATGAGGAGTAGATGGCTGTGCAGCCTCATTTGCACGGCTTAAAAATAGAGGGAGATTCCTTCTGGGGTATTAGAACAAATATTAGTTCAGAGGGATGCGACACACTGTGGCTCAGCCCTGATTTTTATGTGTAAGTGAGGCAGCAGTTTAACGTTAGCACAATACTGCCCTGAAGGAAACACAAGTACACAGGACTTTGCAGGTTATCACACCTAACGACAATATGTCTATTTGCATATCTGTATTGGGAAATCTCCAGTCCGAGCTCATTAAGGTTATCCTACTGGTCTGTGTCAACATATTTCTGTGTCTTGCCTTAAGCACCATATCTGGTGTAATAGAAGCCCATTTACTGATACTTCATTAAGACAAAGCCAAACAGCAAGTGCTAAAATACCAGCAGTGAAGCTCATCTGCATTCCAAATGTGCAATACAAATGGGAGTATGAAATGAACACCGGCACAAGGCGTGAGTCCCCATGCTTCACTAAGCTAAATGAAAGAGATGTTTTGTGTATACACACACACACACACACATGCAAACGCTTACACATATTGACACACAAACATGAACGCACACTCGCATTTTGTCTGCAGCTTAAAAAGAAACCCATCAAAATATTTCTAATAGCCATGAAAGACTCACGATCAATATCGAAAGTGCTGGAGCGTAAAACTACGAGAAAATAAAGAAGAATGCAATTCAGAAGAGGAATGTGTTTTTTTTTTTTTTTTTTTTTTTTTTAGCTCTATTGACATCTTCAGCTTTGGTGTGGAAGGAATCTGTGTCTCACATAACAATATTGATCATAGCTGTAATCATTTGGCCTTCATATTATGTGAGTTATCATCTTGTTAATAATTTAGTCCACTGGCCAAAAGATACCTCGAAGCAACAGATCTGACAGCAGCCATAGAGTGGTGTCTGTGAGTTGTTAGCAAGTTTCAGCAAAGATTGACGAGTTAAAGCTATAGTGCGCACTATTTTATATTAATGACGGGCTGTAGTCACTGGCCGGGGGCTAGCTGTGGCTGTCGAAGTACGAAGAGTACAAAGTACTTTCTAAGATATCATCTGGCGTTTCCAGACATTTCTCATGTTTTGCCGTAAGTTCATCTTCTTTTAATTACAGCAACTGGGGTTAAAGGATTTATGATGCCATTGACAGGCGGCCAAATGACACGCTCCGTTTCATTGATTAAAATTATAAATTTCTCTGGGTTTGAACATTGTAGGAAACATTTGGGATAATGCAAGTAGTACATAACTTAACAAAATATAAAACATGTATAGTAGCTTTTAGACATTTTAATTCGGACATATTAGATATTATATCTTTAAAACTAGCTCCACCTCGACCAACAGCAATGCATCACAATCTAATAACGTAATATGCAGTATAATAACACTACACTCAGAGGCAACATTATTCTGATTGAACAACTAATCTTGCTCTTGATACTTCAAATACATTTAGCTGAAAATACCTCAAGTAGTATTTCGAAAGCATGAAGTCATTTTAAAATGTTGTTTTTGTATTTTTTAAATCTGAGAACTACCACCTCTGCTCTTTATTATTCCTGTGAATGACGTCAGGTAGATGCATGTGAATGACCTTGATCATTGTTTCACAGATTGTTTGTGTGGCAGGCAGCATCAAGGTCTAAGTGTCTTCAGAAGTGCAGCAGGTAAACACATCCTTTCACCAACATCATCAGTCATTATCACTTGAAGCGAAGCTGAGGCACTCAGGTCCTTTTTTTTTACATTTTGTGACTGTTGGTGTCAGCATGGGGTAGTTATCAGAGCACAAAGCGTTGTTTCAGATAATCTGGTGTCTCTCAGTCCCTGATTTGGCTGTTGTCTTGCATACAAATGCTTCATCTTACACTGATTTTGATTAACAAAACAAGCCCTGATGAAATGGATTTGCAACTGAATGGCACTGTATACTATATGATTAAAAAAAATAGCCTCCAAAATAGAACCTTCTTTCTCCCTTTCAAAGAAATATATTTTGGTCTTGTCTCCTGCCATTTTAACTAATTAAACAGCAAAAACATTTAAATTACATCAAGCTCTCAAGGTGTGTGCAGATTAAATGGCAGATATCTTCACAGACATTTTCAACCTCTCACTGCTCCAGTCTGTAGTCCCCACATGCTTCAGGAAGACCACCATTTTCCCTGTCCCCAAAAAGACCAAAGCCCCCTGCCTGAAAGACTACGCCCTGCAGTAGCACTCACCTCCAACATCATGAAGTGCTTTGAGCGGTTAGTCATAACCTTCATCACCTTTTCCCTCCCTGACTCACTGGACCCACTACACGTTGCATAGAGGTCAAATAGATCAACCCACGGCGCCATCTCCCACCTGGACCAGAGGAACGCGTATGTAAGAATGCTGTGAATGTTCATAGACTATAGTTCAGCATTCATCACCATTGTGCCCTCTAAGCTCGTCACCAAGCTCAGAGACCTGGAACTCAACATTGCCCTCTGTGATTGGATCCTGAGCTTCCTGATGGGCAGACCCCAGGCAGTGTGTATAGGCTCCACCACATCATGGCTGCGTGGCCCCACACAGCTCCAACACCAGCATAAAGTTTGCTGACGATACAACCATCATTGGCCTGATCGTCCACAGCGATGAGACGGCCTACAGAGAGGAGGTCAGAGCCCTGATATATTGGTGCAAAACACCCTCCATCTCAATGTCAGCAAAACAAAGAAGCTGATTGTGGACTACAGAAAGCAACAGAGAGAAGGACACTCCCCTTACTCCATCAACCTAGTCTCGCATTGCCAGACCTTCCTGAACAGCGCTGCAGAGGAGAGTCTGGCTAGTCCACACAGCATTCCGGGATGGGAGAAAAACGTGCTCGGGTTTATTGGCATTTCTTTAAACCAATCGCAATCATCTTGACTGGTGCTAGGTGCTGGGCGCAGCCACACTGCCGCTGCAAAATTGCCTCAGTAAGTAACTTGTTTTGGTGGAACATGTGTACGATCAAAGGTTGTTTTAGTCGTGCAACGGAAAACTCAGATTGGACAGATAGTCTAGCTAGCTGTCTGGATTTACCCTGCAGAGATAGTCCTCATAAATCGACAGGAGTGTAAAATTACAACACAAAGAAAGTGGAAGGTAATGGACATCCGCCCGAAAAGAGAATTTCCAGCGGCACCAGAGCCGGATCCTGGAAGTGGAAGGTCGTTGATATAGACTACCATCAACAGGACTTTGGTGTTCACATCAGCGTGGATCTGACCTGGACTTACCTCAGCGACACAATGACAAAGACTGCCAGACAGCAGCTCTTCTTCCTCTGCAGGCTGAGGAGGTTGAACATGGACTCCAGTATACTCTGCAACTGCTACAAGTGCACCATTGAGAGTATCCCGACTGGCTGCATCACCAAGAAGACTACAGAGGGTGGAGACAACTGCATCACCGGGACAGAGCTGCCATCCATGTGGGGCCTCTACACCCAGTAATGCAAGAAGAAAGCCAACAGGGTTATCAGAGACCCAAATCACTCCAGCCACAAACTGTTCTGCCTGCTGCCATCCGGCAGATAGTGCTGCATCACCTGTACCACCAGGCTCAGCTTCATACCACAGGCCAAAATACTTTTTAACCTGTTGAACTCTAAGCTCATCACATGTCACTTTACCCTAAAGACGTCACTTCATATAATTTACATACTGTGTTACTATATATATGTATATGTGTATATATATATATATAAAGATATATATATATATATATATATATATATATATATATATAAGTACAAGATTGTCAGTGACAACAACTGTTTCTGTAATTGTTAAAGCGTAATACAATGGCATACATGACATGCTGTAAAAATCGTTCATGGTTGCCTGAAGGCTGAAGACAAGCTATTTTCACCTTGAAAAAAATCATGTTTCTTTTTCATGTCTTTTATGAATTTTTATTTGTTGGGGAAATAGACAACTCAACTGTCCTTTGCAATTCATTATGAAACAATAGCCTGTAGGGACTAGAAATAAATAAATAGCTACAAATAATTTATTTAAACTATAAGAAAACCCCTTCTCAGTTCTGGCTCGTTGCTGGCAACAAAAGCAGAGATAACCTGATGGCGGCGATTATAAACCATGTGCAATTATAGAGGAGACAAAAGAGCTCAGCTGTAATAAATACCAGAAAGATGGTGCAGAATCCTGTCCTCAGATCAATGTCAAACAATTCTCTGTGTCATTCCTACAAATTAGACTAACTTGGCCATTACAACCCATACAGTATAATTTACCTTTTTTTTTACATCAAGTATGGGGGTTAAAGTGCACCTTGTCCAGAAGTGACTATTATTGTAAGATAAAAAATGTGAAAGCATACAATTATGTTTGACTCTTGCAATTTGCATGTATTATAAACAGATCATAAATGCAGCTACCGCACAATTATAATGACTGCAGAAGTCAGCCCTTCATGTGACTTGTGTTCTCTGAGAAAATAAAAGTAGGCTTTTAATGTGACTGATGTCAAAGTTTCACCATTAATTCATGTATTGTAATTTTATAGCTTAAGTTAAGTTTAGTAACACTATAGTTCATATTACCATATGGTCAGCACAGAGATCTCATAGTGACTTCATAGCTCTGAGTGTGCAATAATGTGGAATAATTATTATGTAATAAATGGTTGTTGAAGTGCTTTGGTCAGTGGGTTTTTCATAGACAGAATGATCTTCTGTGTCTCATTACCAGTGTTGGGAAGGTTACTTTGGAAATGTAATAGCTTACCGATTACAAGTTACCCTATTTAAAATGTAATAGTGTAACTATTTCAAATTTTTATCACAGTAATGTAACCAATTACATTTAATTACTTTTTGATTAGTTTTCTAAATTTCAAATGAATGTTTTCAACTGTTAACCATTTTCAAATGTTTAAACTAGAGCCTGACCGATAAAGGATTTTTAAGGCCGATATCGATACAAATATTTGGTGATTTACAAATCCGATATTCCGATATATCGGCCGATATATACTTAAAAAAAATAATAATTCAGAAATGCATAACAAAACATAAACAGATTTGTAGTTATTTATTAGTCCTCACTAAAATAATATGATAATGCAGTTTAAAAATAAACTTGTTTGTTTTATTGTCACAGCAGAACAGAGGAACATCAAAATATATTAACGTTCTGATAAATAAAATGCATAAAAATACAAACTTAAGATATGAAATGTAAAGGGTTAAACACAAGTGTTGCCAACAGGGACTTTGTAGAGCGCCCTCTGGTGGACAAACACTGATAACATGGTTGAAGGGTGTTTCGTCCATTTTTATTTTATTTTTTAAATATTAATTTATCGGTCATTATAAATGCCAATACCAATAGTTTGGAAAATGCCTAATATTGGCCGATAATATCGGCCCGCCTATATATCGGTCGGCTCTAGTTTAAACCTGGCAGTGTTAACCTAACAGCAGTACTCAACACTGACTACTGTCAAACTCCTTCATCACATGAAGAAATATTATAATAATAATTTAACTGGATATGCACCAAGCATTGTGCACATGAAAAACTTGCAAAGCAACACAATTAATATTATTCAACATTTGGTCCAGCTTTTTACAGAAAATATTCAGATGTAATCATGAACATTGTAATAGGTAACTGTAATTTAATTACACATTTTCTCCCAGTAACTGTAACGGATTACACTTACCTTTATTTTGTAATTGAATTACATAACGCCGTTACATCTAACTAGTTACTCCCCAACACTGGTTATTACTAATACCTCTTTCACACCACCTACCAGGGTTGGGCTAGGATTCAATCCTCCTTTTCGAAATTCAAACCAAGCCAGTCTACATGACAATTCAGAGCTCACCTGGGTCAACCCGAGAGCAAAGGAAGGGCTCTAGTATCGATTTTGACCATTTTAGGGCGAGGGGAGAACATTTCTCTTTGTTTGTTTTCATTAAAAGAGAAGTTGATCAAAAATAAAGAGCGATTCACGCTACCCAGCAGCTGCACTGAAATGCAGTCTGCAGACGGGTGCCAGAGAGAGGGAGTAAGAGTGGTGGTGCCGAGAGAATTAAACAAGACTTATTTTCAAGTTTACATTTTACGCTGGGTTTTTACAGGCAGTTTTGCCTGTAATACTTCGCTACTGCTCTACAAAACGCTGATTAGTGAAAATCCTAGTTTCATACAGTGCCCAGTGTAAAACACACTTAGACAAAACTATGTTGTTCTTTGTTTCAAAGTGTGTGGCGACCTGTGACCACTGCCCCACTGTTATTTCCAACCACACATAATTTGTCCCGCCCCGGCTGCGCAATTCACATTGAAATCGACCCTAGTCTACTCCATAGACTGTAAATAAGTCTATTTATCAAACCCACCTCCCTACCTGGGTTGCGAAACAGAGTAGATCGAGTAGGGTTACCCCCATTCAAACACACAGAGTTGAACCGGGTATAACCCTGATTGAGCCATTGTGTGAAAGGGGTATTAGAGGCCACAAAGTCCTTGACACTAAGATTTAAAAGTTTGAGTCAACAATTGCTTCAAAGCTGTTTGTCTATATGAAAACATTATTCTAGCCACTTTAATATAATTCATATTGTTAAATATTAGTTTTCGATTAATTCTGTATGATCTATACAGAAAAATGTGAACTCACTCACACTTCATCTTAAATCTGCTTAAAACCTGCCCAACAGAAGTTTAAAATTACTCAAAAAGGCAATTGTCTATTTATTGTAGAGACCTTTAAAGGAGCAGGCTTTGAATTAAAAAGAATGATTCTACTCTGCACACACACACACACACACACACACACACACACACACACACACACACACACACACACACACACACACACACACACACACACACACACACACACACACACACACACACACACGCACGCATGTGTGTGATCACCAACTGTACATTCACTTTATATATAGAAGCTCTCTTGCCTTAGGAACACTTCCATTTGCTCTGTCCCCTTCCCCTTTGCCCACCAAGTCATTATTCTTCTGAATACAACTGAATGAAAAAATATTTCTGAATAAAGAAAATGTCTCTCTTTGAGAAGTAAGGAGATGCTCCTTATACTCAAATAGTTTTCTTTTCACTGCTTTATGACTTCTCTCTCCTCGTTAATTTCTTTTTTGTTGAACTTTTGATAATAAGTAACTTTTAAATTGGCAGACTTTCATTGAGACGGCGCCCAGGCAGACCTTAAGGCTGCACAGTGGTCATAATGTTCTTTCTGTGCAGAGTTAGCAAATGTTTTCTAAATGTTTGGGTGGGTTTTTCTCCATTTCTCATTTCAGACACATCCATGTTATGTGAGTATTGGAAACACCATTGCCCTGACCTTGAGTGCTGCATTGTGGCTAGCCCACGGTGTATTTAGGAAAGGTCAAATGTAGTGGACAAATTTTCCCATGGAGAATATTTAAGTAAGGCTTAGATTTAGATCTATTATTGTGAGCTTTAATTTTTTATTTTATTTAATATTATTTTTTAAATAATGATCATGATTTCTTAAAGAATAAACCAGATAAGTAGGAATCAACATTTTGGGAGATTCATTCATTAGCTTTCTTGATACCATCCCCATGTAAATATGAAGCTACAGCCAGCAGCTGATTAGCTTAACATAAATATTGGAATCATGGGGTTCTTCCACTTTGGTTATTTAGATAAAAAACACATATTAACTAATGAGCTTTGAAGGTCAAGTTTGGGCTCGGGCAGAGAACCTAAATTCTAGCGGACTCCACCATCCACTTGAGTTAGAACGACTTTTAAAACTATACATGTGTAGTTATCATTATAGTTATCATTCTTGGTGTGTAAAGCCCTTTAGAGGTGCTGGTAGGTGGGGTTTTGTTAACTTTAGACAGAGCCAGCTGTTTCCCCTGTTTCTTGACTTTATGCTAAACTAAGAGTCTCCTGGCTATATAATTAGCTTACAGATATGAGAGTGACATTGATCTTTTCATCTAACTCTTGGCAAGTAAGCCAATAAGCATAACTTCCAAAATGTATCAAACTATTCCTTTAAAATTACGGTTTTATTTCCCAGGAACATCTAAACCAGTTTTCCAAAATTATTCTCTCTAAAATGCCATGACTTAGACAGTGCATGACTTAGACAGGGCAAATATTGCTGTGACAGCAATGCAGAGGGTGAAAAGAAAAGATCATTACTTATTAGATTCATAACAATTACATCCAAAGTCCAATTAGAACTGAAACTAACAAGACTAAACAAGTCAGTTTCCACACCTGAACACTCTACTATTTGTAAAATTCAAAAACATAAAACAGTAAGAAAAAAAGATTCTTCAGGCTGCAGTCATATCTCACCAATTCCCATATAACATTTCAACTCTGGTTAAAAAATATGGCACTGTGTTGGGAAGTTTTACGGTAACCAGGTTATTGCAGTGCATTTGAATGAGTTTTCTGATTTCTTGCCTTAACCTGATTTCTCTCAGTAACATGATTTACTGTGCGCACATAAATGTAGTCATTACCCCAGAGTCAGTTTGCATCTCTAAGATGTTATTGTTTTTGGTATTTCAAACATCTGCGTATGATTTAAAATGATCTACAAAAGGATTCATTACTATATTTTCTTTTAGCAAATAGTTCTCAAAAAAAGAAAATAGTATGATTTGGGTTTTCACACACACACACACACACACACACACACACACACACACACACACACACACACACACACACACACACACACACACACACACACACACACACACACACATTAACATGTAGGCGTGTGAATTTTATTACCACCTGCTACACCATTTCATGGGCATATAAAAAGTGGCAGCAACCCTCATACATATAAATATGCACTCATCAGGTATTCCTCCGATGTAGGATTATGTGTTAACTTTCTAGACCCCGAGGTAAATTCCACCTTTGCCGTCTCTGCTCTTGGGTTCGCCTATTTAATGTTAATTTAGTTACTGCACTGACATTAACTCCAGTGCTGCTGTGATTTGTCACAGGGTGGAGAGCCAAAACTAAACTTCAAATGCAACCCTCCCATTTATTAAATCAGTCCACTCACCAACTTCTACTTCTTTTGACCCACTTTTCCCAATAGTTACTTGATGTCTTTTGAATAATGACATTGAAGTGATGGATGCAGCCATCAGTCACACGCTAACATTCAAGTAGGCCACCGCCCACATAAACCCTGCATTCATCAATTGCCTTATGTTGCCATTTTAGGCCAAACAGAATTGGAATAAAACTGACATAACTTGTGGACAATGAGGGGAAATGTGTGTGTATTGGGATCATAATTCTCACTTTTTATCACTTGTTGGTGCTCAGGTGAGGTGAAGGCCACGTTCTGCTAGCCATGAGTAGTCTAGCTGGAGTTGCGCTGAAGGAGCTGTGATGGATGGATGTGGACCAGAAACCAAGGTCTCGTGCCATGTATTCTCAATGACACTACACAGTGTTACAGCATGTGGTCATGTTGACACAGTGGCAGGTAAAAGCGACTCGCAAATGACAAATGAGACTGTGAAGCTGAAGGACAAAACTGCCATCACTCATTGTGTTAATTTAGTTTGACACTGATATCCATCAGCTGATGAAATCTGAGACATGGCTTACAATATTACATTTTAATCACTTTCAGTTCGTAAAACAAGGTTAAACAAGGGAAAGCATATCGGGATCAGTAAAACATTTGGGAGGTCACACTTGTGGAACAAGTACGTACAGCTCCCTGGGATCAATTGTTGTGATCATTTTCCACAGCCTTAGTGCTCTATGGCTTTTAGTCTCGATTTAAGGACAATTATTAGTGCTTTGCTATAATATATTTGTTTCATTTTAAAGGGTACATTTTGGCTGAAAGTCCTGGTAAGCACAAATAAATGTGTTCTGAGTTTCATAAATGTGTTATTAACCACCCAGCCAAAGCTGAATGATTAAAAAAATCGCCAAGTAGCCTATTTAAAATTAGGTTTCAAAATCTTGAAAAAATAAGCAGTGTTCTCTGCTCTGCGGTGCCAGGGGCTTGTCCGCTGAAGGCGCTGAGCCTGAGAAAGAGCTGCTGCACATCGACAGACTCGTTGCAGCTAACCCAGTAGCAAAAACAGTGTATGGTAGCACATTACACACACCCTGAACCAAAGAACAGGTGCCACTCCACGGCAACGGACTCTCTAGGCAGCTAATGTTAGCACAAAGCACTCACCCACAGCAGACCGGGTAGGCGGCTCGAAAGACTAAAAGGTATGCTAGTGAAGACTGTTTTGCTTGTGTTTATATGAATGTGGCATTTAAAAGAGTTGTTTATCATGTATAGACTAAAAAGAGCTAAGAGAGCTTGTGTTTTTATATATAGGGTGGGGTTATGTTAAGGATGGCTCGAGTGTGTCATCGAGCGTTTTTAATCACTTGAATAAAGGTTACAGCATGAAGATTTGGTTGGGTGATTAGTGTCAGAGAGAAACAACGGCATACAAGCAAAGCAATACAATAGTTTAATTATGAAAGCTTTCAAATCTAATAACAAATTCCCTTCAACAGTTCCCAAAATCAAGTGATACTAAACTGTGTATTTAGTTTGACCTACAATCTGAAAAAAAGAAACTCAAAAGTATCCAATTTACAAAAATATGAACAAAAGAAAAGCATCAAATTAGAGAGCTGTAACCAGCTACTGTTTTAAATGTACGGCTCCCCTTGGGATCCATTGTTGTGATTTTGAGAAAATGCTATAATGTAATAATAATGTGTTGCATCATTTCCCACAGCCATAATGTAGTTGTGAAAAGCATAATTTCCCAATGTTTCTAGAATATTAATCTGGCTGCTTCAGAGATGTTACATGGTATGGACATATGGGCAAAATCGGCAAAGACCCTCCTGTGGGTCACAAACTGTGAGTTCAGGAATTAACAAGCCTGTTTAATTTACGCCTACTGAACCTGTTTGCAAGTAATTATACAAACATTACATTGTCTGATGGATTGCAGCAGTAAATGTCTCGTGGTCCCTCCCTCTTTCTTTCTGTCTGAGTCATCGGTGTTAAAACAGTTATGTCACAGCCACAATGAACTGTTTGATTTATGATGTATACAGTTATTCTGCCTGTTCCAGTGCGGACGAGTTATGGGCCTGTTAAAAGTGACATCTGTCAAAGCAGGGATGAAGGCTGAACCTCAACTCCTTTGCATGCAGAATCAGTCTGAATGTCTGCCTCCCCATGGTGTTCTGATCACAAGAATAACATTTCAATCAGGAGAGACTTTGTTTGCAGATATGCAAAGATATTTCTTGTACAACTGTATGATATTGAATGTACAAAGTCTTTTGGAGATTGGTCTCCATCGAATTAATAATCTTCTTAAAGGGGTAGGAAATAGGAACATAACCCCCCGATGGAGCCCAGACACTGGTGGCGGCGGCGAAGAGACCAGAGACTGGACCGAAGAGGCAACGGAGCGGTCAGCCGGGAGAAATACCGACCGGCGGGGGGGGAGGAGGAGGGCGGAGTGCGGCTTTGCCTGAAACGACAGCTGACAGCACAAGGAGAGAACAGATTTAAAGCAGAGTTGTAAGGCTGTGATTGACCCTTGAATCTTGTGGCCAAGTCTGATTGGTTTAACTGACAGCATCCCTTCTTGAACAGCTGATTTGATTTAAGAATGAGTAGTGATTGGGTTAATGACGTCTTCCTGAAAGAATTTGCGCTGAGCTTCATTTCAAACAGCCGGAGAGTTGTCATGTGAACACAAGTGCATGAGCAAGTGTATGTGACTTGGAGTGATAGATGCATTTACACCTTTTTAAAATCTGGCTTGAATGACAGAAACCACCTTCCAAGGGGCTTTTTAGCTATCAAAGATCAATCCTTCTCGATTGCTTGTTGGATGCACTTAGCTTTTTTGAGATTCGATTGCTGTCCGGTCCACCCAAAATGCATAAAGTGACTAAGTTTTATTGGGTTATGACTGTCTAACCTCTGTTTCCTGCTGCTACATTTTCCATACACACGTAGGAAAGTGCATTTACTTTCCTCTCTGCCAGGATTGTATATTCATCTCACATTTCATAACTACACCACTGTCTGGTGACTTCTATGAGTAAAGGATGATGACTGTAGTTGTGCCTTGTGTCAGAGTGCTTTGGCATTAAGGTCAAAAAATTGAACACCTACAAAAACATATGCAACTGAACAAACAGAAGGCCATCTGGAATATTTAATGTACTCTCTTCTTGTTCTGCCTTATTTTGCACCCTGCGCTGACAGCATGGCAGGAAAGGTGAAAGTCTTGAGCTCATGGGGACTGTGGAACTGGCAGATTGGGTCAAGGTTGCTCCTCTACATGAACTCTGAACATCCGGGCGAACATCATGGCCAACCCACGCAATACAATAAGAAAATTCAAATATGGTTGTTTGACTGCGGATCTAACGCTAATCAGTGGAGTCAGTCTGTATTTGACTCTCCAGATGGCAGTTAGGCAAGGGGACATGGCCACATAACCCCATCTTTCTCCAGAGTCCACGCTGGGAGGAAGATGGCAGTGTGTTTGCTGTCTGCAACCACAGACAGATTGCTGAAGAATAAGCCAGTCTAAATAAAGTACACATATCTGTAATTAACCTGATTCCATGTTTAGGATACAGAAAATGGTCTGCTTCTGTTCTGCATGTAAAAGGTTTCCTAGTCACTTAATAAAATGCCATTTGTGCTTCTGCTGGTTAGACTGGACACAGGTCCTTGCGGGGTGTTTTACTTCATAAATGGTACACAATAACAGCACATCGATGTGGCTTCAACTGCTCTGGGTAAATTACTGTATGCTTACAGGGGGTCTGTGAGGAAATTGAAACCTTTTTTTTAGCTCTTGAATTGATTAATTTGCTTCAAGACTTGCTCCACCGCTGTCATTATTACAGTGAACTCCACAGTCCACATGTAGAAAAAAAGTGTTTTGAAGAAATTACAGGGCTTGAGAGCACAGCAGCCACTCTGCCCCACAAGTGTGTTTCTTAAAGGACAGTTTCTATAGAGAGCCAAAGTCACACCCTTCTACTTCCGGCCAATGGGACCTATCTTTCGAAAAAATATGAATGAGAGTCAATTATAATCAATAATTATTTTTTGATCCCGTTTGAATTGAGCCATGGTTTGTCAAATTAAAAGATAATTTTTCAACCGAAGAAAGTCTCAGTTTATTGTTAAACTGTTGAAGTATAAGACTGTGAAAATACGTAATTAGAAAGACTACACACGTCAAAGTCGCATGGATGACGTCTCGCTGAAGCTACGATGTCTCTGTGTATCGTACAGGGGGTTTAACGTTACTCAAATGAGCAGAGGATTTCGCTTGTTCTTTTGTATATCTGCTGAAAACACTTCACTGGATAAAACACATCAGGTAAGATAATGTTTCTATTGGGGGAGGGTTGGTGAATGGCAGACTCAAAATGCAGAGACGGAACGAAACGTTTGATGATTTAATAAAACATAAAAATATACAAAACCAAAGGAGTCCTGGAAAAGGCAGGCAAAAAAGGAAATCCAAAATGAAGTCCAAGTCAAAAATAGAAACACAGGAACACTAAGACTAACAGGGAAGACTAACACACAGGAATACAAACTGGCGACAAAACACACAATGGTCTGACAAAGGACAAGGGGAAACACAAAGACTAAATACAGAAGGTAACAATGTAACAAGAGGCAGGTGACACAAGGGCTGGTGAAAACCATCAGGCAATCACAAGAGAAAAACCAAAAAACAGGAAGTAAAATACCAAACCCACAGTTACATGTGTTGTGGAACTGAGCTAAGGTAGCTAGCTAGCGAGCAAGTTGAGCATCAAGCTAGGTGACGTAAATTGTGTGAGACGAGAGATGTAGTTCACTGAGCGGTTTCACACAAAACTAAGTGGTACTACAACAAACCTACGGCTAACTGAGACTTTCTTATGCTGAAAATGTTTCTTTTAAATTGACGAACATTATATTTGTAATCATAATAAGGTCCACCGGAAGGGGCGTGACTTCGGAGGATTCGAAGAATGACTTAATGTGAAGGTTGTTTTATTTTTCCATTATTGATGGCAACCCATATCTGCTGGGATTATCTGGCTTATTGCATTCATTTTGCAAGATAAACATAGGAAATAACTGCTGTCAGTAGTAATAGCACAATGTAATGCATATTTTTATGAGAATGCCACAGTAGAAAATGTGTTATTTTGAACAAATCTACAAGAATAGTGCAACATACAGTAATAGGGTTGCAAAGAACATGTAAATAACAGCTTTTTGAAAACTGTCCTGCATGCATGTGATTACAATAGATAGAAAAGGCTCTTGAACAGGGAGGACAGCTCCTGCTTTAATGGAGGCTGAGAGGGAGCCATCTGGTGAAACATGGTCTGGAAAGAGCACAAGCAATCAAGACCTTGTTGTCAGCTGCTTTGGCAATATGGAAGTAAAAGGTTTACATGGACACAGATCAGTCCACCAGCTTGAAGGTGAGCATCACATGGGACACAGAGTGACAAGACGGAAACTGACACTGAAAACAGATACCGACAGAAACGCCAAGACACGCAGCGGGAGAAGATCAATTGTGTCTCCTTGGCTTTCATCAAAGTTTGTCAGGAAGGAAAATGTGTCTGTGCTTTCTCAAAGCCCCAGAGGTTTATTTGTAAATGTCACACTTGTCAAATCGTCAGCAACTGTGTCTCCCGTTGATGCCACATTTTCTCTGAAAAAGAGAAAAAACAGTGGATGCAAATTACAAAATAACCCACTAATATATTTTATTTCGTTTTTTGATTTATTTATTTTTTGGTCATCTGTAGGCAAAGGAATCCTAAAATTGTAACTACCACTGCTTTATTGTAAATTAAGACTCATCATCAGCACCACACACACACACACACACACACACACACACACACGCACGCACGCACAGATGAACACAGATGTTACAAGAACCTTTCTGCTACACATCAGAAGACAGGCAGCATTCATTCACCTCTCAACCACATCTTCGTTTGTGTCTCATTAAAAATGTTTGCCTGGATGACACCGTTCTGGCTTCAATCAACTGTAACCATGTCATCTGTCCCAAAAATCAGTAAATAATCTGACAGTCCATTGTTTTCTCTTGTCTTAGCTGTAGACATCAGTTTCAGTTTCAAATTATCCACCAACATGTACTAATTACTTAATATCTTTCAAAATGTTAAAGTACATCAGTTTAATCTACCTAAAGTTACACCAATAATAACTTGAATAAAAGGTTCTGCTAAATCAAAAACATTTCATTGAATTAATAAAATCAACATACAGATAGTAAAAGAAAAATAGTGAATGTGTCAGAGTTGAATGTGTAATTATCAATATTTGCTTAGTATTTAGTTAAAATTACAATCAAACGGTAAAAGATTTTTGAATGTATGAGTATTCAGTGTTCAGAAGTAGCCGATGTCTAAATTAGAGAGATCTGTAAACTTACAGCATGATTTCAATTTACACAACTTAAAGGAATAGGTGGACATTTTGGGAAATACACTTATTCACTTTCTTGTAGAGAGTTAGATGATAAGATAGATACCACTCTTAATACTCGTATATAATTTGAAAACATTTTGGCATATATGTCATGATTGAAAAATAAATAATATTACAACACATTGTATTGCAATTACAGTACTTACACTGTTACTGTTTCCTGTTTTTCCCCACATTATCATCCGCTAATAATAGTTTCATTTTAATTATAAAAAAAAAAGGAATACAGTGCAATTTACATGTATGTCCCACT